>NC_069499.1:742958471-742990971 GCF_027579735.1 Bombina bombina
TCCACAATTTTATTAACAAAACCTGGCACCTTTGCAAATTCTCGCCTATAAATGCTCATATATCCCCATCCCACCCCAAGCCTACCATCCTGCAAAGAAACATCATTTTGGTAGCTGTGAAAAAAAAGAAAAGGAGTGCAATAGTTCAATTTAGAAAAACATTTTTATTTCAAATTCTTTCTAAACAGCAGAAACCAAAAAAAATGTAGCCCCAATCAGCAAGCACTGCCCAGGTTCCGAACCAAAAAAGGCATGTGAATGATCAGATTTAAATTATAAAGCACATTTAGGGCTAGATTACAAGTGGAGCACTAAGTTATCACGCACCCTCAAATGGGCAAATTCACCCGTTTGTGGGCGCAAGATAAATAACCAGCCATTGCAAGTGGCTGGTTATTGGTACTGCGAGCTTACGGTAGCCATTAGCTCTCAGAAAATTAACCAGAGATCAGATCTCTGGTTAATTTTCTCAAAGTGTCACAAAATGCCCCCAAAATAGAGGGTCTTTTATTTTTTTTATTTTTTAAATACTGCACTAGGCAGTTTTTAGGGGTTAACGTTGGCGAGTGTGGAGTTGAAAAAAAAAACGGCACTGAAAAGTGCCTTTACATTGTGTTATATATATAAGTAAATCTATAAGTATATGCTTATATACATGTATATTTATGTGCTAATATGTGTATATACACATATTAACACATATATATGTATATATTCATATACATACTGTATATACACATATTAACGCATATATATGTATATATTCATATACATACTGTATATACACATATTAACGCATATATATGTATATATTCATATACATACTGTATATACACATATTAACGCATATATATGTATATATTCATATACATACTGTATATACACATATTAACGCATATATATGTATATATTCATATACATACTGTATATGTTTAAAATTGCTGCCCATTGCTGCACTTCTTACCCCCATCACTGTGCTTAAGTTCTGTGCCATGTATGACGGTATCAGAATGAGGCTCACATTGGAGCCTATGGAAGTGTGCTCTCGTGAGCACAATGCTTCCGTGCAATGAGAACACAAGGCAGCGTCCGCATTGCACCTAACTCGTAATACTAGCGCACATTAGCGTGCGCTGGTTTTACTCATTTGAGCGCAACATCACTTTAGCGAAAGCGATATTTTGTGCTCAACTTGTAATCTGGCCCTTAATAGTTTATTCTGATATTCACTTTTTATTAAAAACAAAAAGATTGGATTTATTAACATGTGAGCTGAGCATATGCTAGAACATTCAATAAAAGCTGGACACACAGTCAAATGCCACCTTAAAATAAAAATAAATGGGTTTATGGTGCTGAAATTAAAAAGTCCAAAATCCATTGAAAACTGTAAAAAAGGGTAAAGTCAAAGTATAGGTAGGGTGAGCTGTCCTGGTGTCCCAAACATGATATTCAGGACATACTAACGTCCTTAGCCAATATGTACTGTATTTTAATATCTATGTTAGCATTTCATTTTTATTATTTGAAATAAAAAAGGAATCATAATTATTTCTGGACACTACTTCTATTGTGGAGCTTTGGTGAGGTCTGTGCAGGCTTCAGCTTCCACACTTGAAATGTTATCCATCCCCACACACTCAGCGTATGAGAGTGGAGTTCTGCCAGGGGGTATCCACTCTCCTCAAGTCATACAAGTAATATTGCTTGCACAACAGAGCTAAGACGGGCAGGACTTGCTCTGTGATTATTAGAATTCATATTACATCCTAACGATTGACTAATGCAATGACTAGATTTCCTTAAAGGGACAGTACACTGTAAAATTGTTTTTCCATAAATGTATTTTAAATGACTTGTTATACCAACTGCAGAGTATAAAATATTTGAGAAATTGCATTTTCGGGTTTATTTGTGTATCTGAAGTAGCTGGTTTTGTGCTTTGAAACCACAGCCTATTACAATGGGTTGAGCTTCAGGTAATATCAGATCTCATTATGTTATCACTTTTATGTACACAGACTTGCTTCCTTATCTTATATTTGTCTGGAACACCAAAGCTCAATACATAGAGAGAACAATGGAAAATTATAATTTTATTACTTAACTATCATTCCCCCACTGACGGTGTAATCTCTTCTGCTGGCTGTGTTTACTTAGGCTTGTCAATAGCATATACGCCAGTATCAAAACTTTCAGTATAGGTTGGGAAACCACAAGCTAAATCAGCTATTTCAAATGCTGAAATATGAGTAAAGGAGCTACTTGCAATAAATTTAATGCACTCTAGCAGGTAAAAAGGATCATTGGGAATAATTTAAAGGGGAGAAAGTTTTTGGGTGAACTGTCCCTTTAAAGGGACACTGAACCCCAAAAAAATATTTTGTGATTCAGATAGAGCATGCAATTTTAAGCAACTTTCTAATTTACTCCTATTATCAAATTTTCTTCATTCTCTTGGTATATTTATTTGAAAAGCAAGAATGTAAGTTTAGATGCCGGCCTATTTTTGGTGAACAACCTGGGTTGTCCTTGCTGATTGGACAGCACCAATAAATAAGTGCTGTCTATGGTACTGAACCAAAAATTTGCTGGCTCCTTAGCTGAGATGCCTTCTATTTCAAATAAAGATAGCAAGAGAATGAAGAGAAAATGATAATAGAAGTAAATTAGAAAGTTGCTTAAAATTACATGCTCTATCTGAATCATGAAAGAAAAAAATTGGGTTCAGCGTCCCTTTAACTGCATAAGACAAATTCTGTTTGTGATACGCTAGGATTGACCATTGGAACAAATAAAGGGGACTTTCATTCATGGCGTATAAAATACTTCATGCTGAATGCTCCTTTATTTGTTTCAAGAGATCGCTGACCTGAGCTGCTAAGGCAGCCCACCAGCAGAACGCTATTTTCTTTATTTGGCTGAGAGGTGACGTTTCCACCTCTTAGCCAATAGCTGTGTGGGAAATCCGGCTTGGTGCCGCAATATGCTTGGAACAAATAAAGGAGCTTTCAACATGAAGTATTTTAAACTTCATGAATGAAAGCCCCCTTTATTTGTTTCAATGACAAATCCTAGTGTTTCACAAACACTGGGATTTACCATAACTTTAAATTGATTTAATAGAACATAAAATTTTAAACAAATTTTCAGTTTACTTCTATTATAAATTTTGCTTAGTTCTCTTGGTATCCTATGTTAAAGAGTAATCATTTGGAGATGCACTCTCCAAAGCTCCTATCAGCCGACCTCGATTTAGTCTTCAACAAAGAATAGCAGAATAACAATGGCAATTTAATAATAGATCATTGTTTAGAATTACATGCCCTATCTGAATCATGAAAGTTTAATTTTGACTTTACTGTCCCTTTAAATTATTTTATTTTATTAGAACCAACACCATAATCATAATACAACATTTTTATTATTTTAACAATAATATAATTTCATTATGATTTATATCAGAAATATTTAAGAAAATGTTATTACAATAGGAATGAGCAGTGTACTGGCTGTGCCATCTTGCTTTTTAGTAAGTGTAGATATAATGGGGGCTATTACTAAGTCATTTTAATTCACTAGCATTATGGAAACGGATTCATTGCAGTTTGATAAAACTAATTAGTGACACAAGCACATGTCATATGTCAAGTTTACTGTACGTTTAATAGCTTTGATGGAACTGCAGCTGCAAGGCCTAACAAAAGAGCACATGCTGATGTAAATCAGCTCACAATTCTTAATGAATACAAACGTATAGTTCTCGAGCATGAAAAAAACACTGAAAACCACCATAAACCAATGGATGCCTTGGGTTGTCTACTTAAAAACAAATAGTTTTGATAGGTAAAACAAGGCTCTATTTCTGTTTTAATGGAGTGATAGCAAAATGCCAAAATTCTCTGGTATTTTGGGCAAGTTTTTCTATGAAGTTCACAGTCCTTAAAGGTTAAAGGGACATGAAACTCAAAACCTTTCTTTCATGATTGAGATAGAGCATTTAATTTGAATCAACCTTCCCATTTACGTTTTGCTTAATTCTTTTGGCATCATTTATTGAAGGGGGAGTAATGGGTTACTGGGAGCTAGCTGAACGCATTGTTAAGGCAATGATAAGAGGTGCAAACACCAATCAGCAGTTAGCTTTCAGCTACTGAGCCGACCAAGGTATGCTTTTCAACAAATTATAACAAAAGAACAAAGCAAATTAGATAATGGAGGTGCACAGGAAAGTTGTTTAAAACTGAATGCTCTGTGCTCTATGGGAAAAAAATTTGTTTTTTTGTCCCTTTAAGCTACAATAAAGCAAAGTTTCATTATGAGTTATTTGAAACCACATCATATAACTGTTTATCAACAGCATATTAAACTAAGGGATACTCATTTCGTTTTTCACATTAACCCACTACATGTATGCTTACCAGACACATTTCTTTCTTTCATGATGGTGAGAGTCCACGAGCCATCACATGTGGGATTAAAATCCAGTCCTACAGGAGGAGGCAAAACACCCCACACAACAGAGTTTTAATCCCTACTTCTTTCCTAAGATTCATTAGTCATACATATGGTCAAGAGAAAGGAGAAAACAAGAAAGCAGGAATAGATAATCAGGGTAAAAGAAGTGCAAAATGGTACTGCCCCTAACTGTTAAGGAAAAAAAACAAAGGGCGGGTCTCGTGGACTCTTACCATCATGAAAGAAATTAATCATCAGGTAAGCATACATTTTGTGTTCTTTCATAAATGGTGAGAGTCCTAAAGCCTTCACATGTGGGATACTCTACAAAAGCCATGAAGTCCACAAGACCACCATGAAATAGGGAAGGGAAAACAGTTAAGGCAGGTAGATGTACTAGACAGGCACTGCAGTCTGCAGATCTTTCCTACCAAAAGTAACCTCAGGAAAGGCAAATATGTAAAAATTGTAGAATTTGGTACAGATATGAAAAGATGACCAATTAGATGCCTTGCACATTTGTTCAATAGAAGCATCATTTCTAAAAATCCAAGAAGTGGTGACTACACTGATAGAATAAACAGTAATTAATTCAGGGGGGAGACTTCCCCGTAACTAGGTACTCAACTTGAATCAACTGTGTGTTGTTGCTCAAGGAAGTGTGGGGCTACGGGTTGTTCACTCCTGTTTTCAAAGCTGTTCTGATAGCAGAACGGTGATTGGCAAATCTCACCCTGACATCATCATCATCCGTTTTCCCCACATAATAATACCCACACAAACAATTCAATAGATACACCACAAACGTAGTAAATGACAAATACTGTTTGATTTGATACTTTTGATTGTTGTGTGTGAGTCTGAAGATGTTATCCGGGATCATGGAGTTACAAGTGATGCATGACACACATCTATAACAGCCCAACTTCTTCGACTTTAGCCATGTATTTTTGGCGTAACTATGAGTAGGTTCAGTATTGACCAATACATCCCTTAAATTGTGTGCTCTCCTGTACGATATTCTTGGTGGAGCTTCAAGGGGTAAGGTAGGATCTGTAGCTAGGGTGTCCCAATGGTTCTTCACACTCTGGGGGAGTGTCTCCACAGATGGTGTATAAATGGTGAGGAACTTATTATTATTATTATCGGTTATTTGTATAGCGCCAACAGATTCTGCAGCGCTATAAATATAGGTGGAATACAAGGAAACATTTATAGGGATCAAACGGGTAGAGGGCCCTGCTAAGAGTCACACTGTTGTAGTCAGCTCTAAGGAAAGTGATCTACAAACAGCATTGCTCTTAGGCTTACATGCTAAGGGGGTTCAAGGGGATAGCAATGGAGGAGAGGAACTGGTATAAAGAAAGGTTAGTGCAGGTTGTATGTATCCCTGTACAGTAAAGTCTTTAGAGAGCGCTTGAAGCTTTCAAAACTAGGGGAGAGTCTTGTGGAGCGAGGCAGAGAGTTCCACAAGATGGGAGCCAGTCTGGAGAAGTCCTGTAAACGGGAGTATGAGGAGGTAACAAGAGAGGAGGAGAGTAGGAGGTCATGAGCAGAGTGAAGGGGAAGGGAGGGAGAGTATCTGGAGACAAGGTCTGAGCTATAGGGGGAGCAGTGCAGTTGAGGGCTTTGTATGTCAGAGTGAGAATTTTGTGTTTAATCCTGGAGGCAAGAGGAAGCCAGTGAAGGGATTAGCAGAGAGGTGCAGCAGATGAAGAGCGACATGTAAGAAAGATGAGCCTGGCAGAGGCATTCATTATGGATTGTAGAGGAGCTAGACGGCAGCTGGGGAGACCAGAGAGGACAGAGTTGTAGTAATGGAGGCAGGAAAGGATGAGAGAGTGGATTCAAATCTTAGTTGTGTCTTGTGTAAGGAAATGTCTAATTTTAGAGATGGTTTTTTAAGGTGAAAGCGGCAGGATTTAGCCAAGGACTGAATGTAAGGAGTGAAAGAAAGATCTGAGTCAAGTGTGACCCCAAGACATCGGCCATGCGGGGTAGGGGTAATGATGGAGTTGTCGTCAGTTATAGAGAGATTGGGGGTGGAGATTTTGGGAGAAGGGGGGAAAATAAGGAGCTCAGTTTTGGAGAGATTTAGCTTGAGGACATCCAGGAAGACATACGAGAAAGACAGTTAGTGACACGGGTTAGCAATGTGAGCAATGGCTGTTCAAATCAGCCAATAGGTTTTTAGTAGCTTTCATCCTATTGGCTGTTTTGAACAGCCAATAGGATTTCAGAAGCTCTCATCCTATTGGCTGATTTGAATTTGAAGAATCAAATCAGCCAATAGGAATGCAAGGTACGCCATTTTGAAACGGCTACCTGGCATTCAACTTCAGTGTACGGCGGTGACCGTATAAAGAGGACGCTCCACACAGGATGTCTTGCAGGATAGCTCCGCGCCGCCGGGATGAAGATAGAAGACGTCCCCAAGATGGATAAAGATGTTGCGGCCTGGATGAAGACTTCTCGTCGCCTGGATGAAGATGTTTGTCCGGACTTCAGGAACCGTGAGTAGATTTTATGGGGTTAGTGTGAGTTTTTTTTTCATTTTTTTCAGTGTTTTTTTTTAGATTAGGGGTGGGCACTTGTAAAAGAGCTGAATGTCCTTTTAAGGACAGTGTCAAAGAGCTGAATGCCCTTTTAAGGGCAATGCCCATACAAATGCCCCGTTAGGGGCAATGGGTAGTTTAGGATTTTTTAGAATTAGGTTTTTTATTTTAGGGGTTAGTTGGGTGGTGGGTTGGGGGGACTTTGTAATTTTTTGCAAGTAAAGCAGCTGTGAAGGGCTATTGGTAGTTTATTGTAGGTTAGGGGGTGTTTTTATTTTGGGAGGATATTGTATTTTTATAGGGCTATTAGATAAGGTGTAATTGTTTTGGTTTTTTTTATACTTTCTTTTATTATTTTTTGTAATTTTTTTTCGTAATTTTGTGTTTATTTTTTGTAATTTTAGATTTATAATTTTTTTTTGTAGTGTTAGTTTTTATTAAATTTGTAATTTAGATTTTTTAATTGGTAGTTTTTTTTATTTTATTAGAATAGTTATGTTAGGTTAATTTATAGATTTTTTTTTTATTTCAGGTAAGTTTTTATCTATTTTAAGATAGTTATATTGTAATTTTAATTTAAAGTTAGGGGTGTGTTAGGTTTAGGGGTTAATAGTTTAATTTAGTGGCAGCGATATGGGAGGCCAGAGGTTTAGGGGTTAATCATTTTATTTAGTGGCGGCAATGTTGGAGAGCGGCAAATTAGGGGTTAATAGCTTGTATTAGTGTCGGGAGCGGCAGGTTAGGGGTTAATAACTTTATTTAGGTGTCGGTGATGTCGGGGCGGCGGATTAGGGGTTAATAACTTTATTTAGGTGTCGACGATGTTGGGAGCTGCGGATTATGGGTTAATAACTTTATTTAGGTGTCGACGATGTCGAGAGCGGCGGATTAGGGGTAAATAACTTTATTTAGGTGTCGGCGATGTCGGGAGCGGCGGATTAGGGGTTAATAACTTTATTTAGGTGTTGGCGATGTCGGAGGCGGCAGATTAGGGGTGTTTAGACTTGGGGTTTATGTTAGGGTGTTAGGTTTAAACATAACTTTTTTCAACATAGACATCAATGGGGTTGCGTTCCGGAGATTTTTCATTCCGCACTTCAGGTGTTAGTTTTTTTTCTAACACTCTCTCCCCATTGATGTCTATGGGGGAAAGTGTGCACGAGCTTAACGCACCATACTGCACAGCACAAGGAGGCTTTTCTGTAACTCGTAATGGCAGCGCTACGGAGAGTGAAATAATGCAACTTTTTTGGCGTTATGCTGTCGGCATTTATCATTGCACCAGCAGTTCTTGTGAACTGCTGGTGCAATGCCACCCCCTGCAAATTTGCGGCGAATCGCCCGCTAGCAGGGGGTGTCAATTTACCCAATTGTATTCAATCTGGTTCATTTCTGTTCGCCGCCTCAGAGCAGGCGGACAAGTTATGGAGCAGCGGTCTTTAGACTGTTGCTTCATAACTTCTGTTTCCGGCGAGCCTTCAGGCAACAAGGGGCATCAAGCACCATACGGAGCTTGATAAATTGGCCCGTAAGTATTTATACACTGGCACTGAGCGTACTGCACTGTATAATGATGTTAGTTTCTATACACATACCCTTATGAGTACGCTGCTTTGTATAAATATGATGATATATGAGTAAGTATACGCTAATAAATATGCTGTGCTATATAATTACAGAATATCTGTACACTAATAGTGAACACACTGTCTCTATAATATGAAGAGTATGTATACTCTGATAAATACACTGTACTGTGTTGTACTGTAGAGTGTTGGAATATCTACATACTAGTGAGCACACTGCACTGTATAATGGTGTTAGTATCTATACCCCGATGAATATGCTGCTCAGTATCTATACACAAATAATGACCACACATGCACACACCTATAGACTGGCTGCTAAAGGCCCCCCAGCACAGCACCTGCTGCCCCAATGGTAGTTTGACCCCTGGAGGCAATATTAATAATTAAATAACTCTTCTATATTTTGTTTTTACTATACTTAATTAACCAATTTATAGAGGATTCATGATTGTATCATGTTATGTCAATTTAAAGGGACATAAAACCATAAACAAATAATTTCTTGACTCAGATAGAGAATACAATTTGAAACAACATTCCCCTTTATTCTATTACCAAATTTGCTTTATTCTCTTGGAATCTTTTGTTGAAGTAGTACTAATAAAAGTAGCACTAATAAAAGGCTCTCCTGCATTAGGATTATACACAAACTGCACAAGTTTATGTATAAACTATCTGCTATGAGCCCCCCCAGCACTTGGGCTCTGGTGCAACTGCACCTGCTGCACCAATGGTAGTTCTACCCCTGCACGCAATAGCTAGTGCACCACTCATAATCTAGCTCTTAAAGGGACATGAAACCCCAAAATTTTCTTTCATGATTCAGATAGAGAATACAATTTTAAACAACATTCCAATTTACATCTATTATTTAATTTGATTCCTTCTCTTGTTATCCTTTGCTGAAAGATTTATCTAGGCAATCTCAGGGGCAGCAGAGAACCTAGGTTCTAGCTGTTGATTGGTGGCTGCATATATATATATATATATTGATTGTGATTGGCTCACCCATGTGTTCAGTTAGAAACCATTAGTGCATTGCTGCTCCTTCAAAAAATGATAGCAAGAGAATGAAACAGATTAGATAATAGAAGTAAATTAGAAAGTTGTTTAAATTGTATTTTCTATCTGAATCATGAAAGAAATTTTTTGGGTTTCATGTCCCTTTAATAGAGAACCAAAGAGCAGCTATTTCCCAGGCAAACTTCTGAGCCGAATGCTGTAACATCACAAGTCCTGTAGCAAAATGGGAACTAGATAATTTTACAGTGTTTTGACACATGTTGGAATGGTAATTCCCAAAAAATAATTGTTCTTCCAAAAGAAAAAATGTATTGTATTTCTAAAAAAAAAATGTATTCCAAAAATGAAGATTGTACTTCCAAAAAAAGAATTGAATTTGTAATTAAAGATTTGTATTCTAAAAAAAAAATTGTATTTAAAAAAAAATTGTATTTGTAGATTTGTATTCGTATGTCACTATTTATGTACAATGATAAAAATCGCACACACTTGCCTTTTTGACAGCAGTCTTATTCCATATTCCATATAACTATGATAAAGGTTACATATTGAATACTAACTTGCATATAACTTGCATATCCAATGGCCTCACACAAGTAGTAACACAGAAAATGTTACTAAAATATAAAACTGACAGCAGACAATGTTTCATTACCAATATTACCAATATGTATTCAATTCAATACATTTTTAAGATACTTATTTTATGAATTTACTTCTGGGACAGAGCACTGTTATCTAACCAAAGGCTGGCAACCAGAGCTGATCTCACCAATCTATATTGCTAAGTGATGGAAATAAAACACATATTTTTATTGTGTAGGTATTTTACTGCTTGTAACATGACCTGACTACTTTATGTTTTAGCTGTGTCCCCAGCCAGCTTATAATGGATTAATAAAATCTAAACCGGTTGTTGATCTCTGAGGTTTTATGGTCACTCTGGAAGATGTGCACACAATTTGATTTCTGGTCTCATAATCATAGTACATACAACAAACCATTAGTAATTCAATAGTGCTTATAAATCATGTGATAAGATAGTGAATACTCTAAAAGGTGTGCCATAGTATCTGACAATACGGCTTGATAACTTATTGCACAGCTCATAAAAACAAACAAACACATGGATTAATGCTTAAAAGCCAAATGCGCAAGGTGATCAATTTTATTCTTTTTTTTAATGTCGGTGACCACATATTGTGACTTGTGGGTAAAAAAAACTGCAGGGCACTGCCACGGTATAATGCATTTGATATCCAGAATATGTGTTAATTATAGCAATCGTTTAAGGTTTGCATTTTGTACTGAAAACAAAAGCCACCCCATACCTAGAAAACACAAAAGCTCCATAAACTGACTAATAGCGCTGTAGTGCTCTGAATATTCTTTATGTCCTGACTCCACATAGTCTGCATTCTTAATTGCACACAAATTATAAGAACAGCCCTGACAAAACATGCAGCTCCATACAGCATGCACACCAGTATGCTTTTCTTTCTACTATTATATTCAGTTACTTGGAACTCACATCATTTTACCAGTATGAAGAGACCAATTGTTATGATGATTTTATTATTATTATTATACTGTATTTATGAAGCGCCAACATATTCTGCAGCGCTGTCCATGGATACAATTCATTTAAAGGGACAGTCAATCCAAAATTTCAAATAGGTAATTCCTATAAACTTGCTAACGATTTTTATTTTGAACTATAGCCCAATTTAGTAGCCTAAAGCTTTTCTAAGTATTAGTACTTACTTTTGTCTCGTGTGGCTGTTTAAAATGTCAGTCTGCCCCCTCCCATATTTCGTCACCAGTATCTTCATTGTGCAGCTCTAACAGCTAATTTTCGCCCGTACACACAGTGCGCCGATAACGCTGTAGGGGGAGGTTTCAAATAGGAACTCTAAATCCCTTCTCATTTTCTTACAGCATTATCGGCGCACTGTGCATGCGCAAAACACGGGAGTGACACAGTGTCAGGGTGCCAGGAATCAGACTGAGACAAGAAGTGCAAAAATAATCACACCTTTATTAATAGCAAAAAATAATAAAAAGTCCACAAGTCAAATAACAAGCCAGGAATCAAAACCAGAACTGGAAGTCAAACAAGCCAAATCAGGAGCCAAAGCAAATAGTCAGATGAGCCGGAATCAGGAACAAGGAGAACAGCAGAGTCAGGAACAAGCAAGGGATCAGGAACCAGGAGGGATGTCAGACAGCCAGGTAATACACAGGAGCTCTCACAAACAGGTCTGAGACAACGCAAGGGCAAAGCATACTGAACAGAGGCCCTTTAACTAATAAGTAATGACATCACAATTCTGAGACTGCATCCTGTCTCACACGGATGATGTACACCAGTCTGGACATAAAAGGAAGTGCAGGAAATGAGCAGCATCACACAGTATGCACCAGAGTCAGGAAGAGAGGTGAGTAAAATGACTGCCAGCAGCACATGGCAAACAGATCAGGGAAAAACCCTCCCCTCAACGACCCCTCCTCCACGGGAGGACAAAAGACTTATTGGGGAAGCGGGCATGGAAGGCACGGAGGAGGGCGGGAGCATGAACATCAGAGGATGGAGCCCATGAACGCTCCTCCAGACCGTAGCCCCTCCAGTGAACCAAATACTGTAAGCGGCCCCTGGACATATGAGAGTCAATAATGCTGCTGACCTCATACTCCTCATTGTTGTCAACAAAGATAGGGTGGGTACGAGGCAACACAGTGGTAAACCGAATACAAACCAATGGTTTCAAGAGGGAGACATGAAAAACATTGGAGATGCGCATTGCAGGAGGAAGGTCAAGAGCACAGGCCACAGGATTGACCTGTCGGAGTATTCAAAAAGGACCAACATAACGAGGAGCCAGTTTATTGGAAGGCACATGAAGGTTCAAGTTGCGGGAGGACAGCCAAACTCTTTCACCAACCTGGTAGGAAGGCGCGGGCAGACGCCTACGATCAGCCTGGAAATTTTGTCGCTGCATAGAACGATGAAGGCAATCCTGAATCTTCATCCACATGGAACAGAGTTGCCGGAGATGCTCCTCCAAAGCCGGAATACCCTGAGACATGAATCAGGCAACAAGGATGGTTGAAACCCATAATTCGCCATGAATGGGGATAACTTGGAGGAAGCATTAATAGCACTATTACGAGCAAACTCTGCCCAAGGTAACAGTTCAGACAAATTATTGTGGTGATCTGAGACATAGCAATGGAGGAACTGTTCCAGAGGTTGATTAGACCGTTCCGCAGCCCCATTGGATTGAGGGTGATATGCCGAGGAGAAGGAAAGCTGGATCCCCATTTGAGCACAAAAGGAACGCCAAAATCTGGAGACAGACTGGCTACCCCAGTCTGACACTATCTCCTTGGGTAACCCATGTAAACGGAAGACCTCCCAGGCAAAAATTGAAGCAAGCTCCTGAGCGGTAGGCAAGTTCTTCAAGGGAATGCAATGTGACATTTTAGAAAAACGGTAAACCACCATAAGGATAACAGTATTGCCATTGGAAACAGGGAACTCGACAATGAAGTCCATGGAAAGATGTGTCCAAGGACGCTCACCATTAGCAATAGGTTGAAGAAGACCCACAGGAAGACGTTGAGGAGTCTTATTCTGTGCACAAACTGAGCAGGAGGCAACATATGCAGCAACATCAGAACAAAGAGCTGGCTACCAGAATTGTCGAGTGACAGACCAAATCATATGGTTCTTGCTGGGTGACCTGCGGCTTTAGGATAGTGGTAAGTGTACAAAAGCTTAGTTCGAAGATTCTCAGGAACAAAACACTTACCACTAGGTTTCTCAGGAGGTGCATTGGTTTGTGCAGCCAGGATCTCCTCCCCCAAGGGCGAAGGTAAATTAGTACATATGGTGGCCAAAATATGGTCAGGAGGTATAACTGGAGTAGGTACAGACTCCTCCTTGGACAGAGGTGAAAATTGTTGAGAGAGGGCATCAGCCCTAACATTCTTACTACCAGGCAGGTAGGAGACCACATAATAAGTTAAATTCTTGTGGTCAGTAAGAATGAGCACTGGCACGCTAGTACCCTCGAGAAGATGCCTCCATTACTTGAGTGCCAAACTTTTTGCCAGTAATTCCCTGTCGCCAATTTCATAATTGCACTCCGCTGGAGACAATTTCTTAGAGAAGAAACCACACAGATGCAAGGAATCGTCAGGCGTAGGACGTTGAGACAAGAGGGCACCTACTCCAGTCTCAGACGCATCGACCTCAAGAACGAAAGGCAGGACAGGGTTAGGATGAGCCAGAACTAGAGCGGCAGCAAAGGCAGTCTTAAGACTATCAAGGGCCTTAATGGCAGTAGGTGGCCAATGGAATGGATCATTCTCTTTACGGGTCATGTCTGTGATAGGTTTGACTAAGGAAGAAAAGTTTTTAATAAACTTTCTATAGTAATTGGCGAACCCCAAAAAACGTTGAATAGACCGAAGACCAACTGGGCGAGGTCACTGCAGAACTGCAGATAACTTGTCAGGATCCATGGAGAACCCTGCAACGGAGATAACATAACCTAGGAAGGTTACTTGAGTCTGATGGAACTCACATTTCTCGAGTTTACAAAACAGGCTGTTCTCACATAGTCTCTGAGGAACCCGTGTAACATCAGAATGATGAGCCTCAAGTGTGGGTGAGTGTATGAAGATGACGTCTAAGTACACTACAACACACTGTTGCAACATATCTCGTAGGACATCATTAATAAATTCCTGGAAAACAGCAGAAGCATTACATAGGCCAAAGGGCATTACAAGATACTCATAATGCCCGCTCCTGGTGTTAAATTATGTTTTCCATTCGTGGCCCTCCATGATCCTAACGAGATTGTACACTCCTCTCAAATCAAGTTTAGTGAAGTCCGTAGCTCCCTTGAGGTGGTCAAAGATTTTTGTAATGAGCGGAACATGGTAAGCATTCTTAATGGTAAAACGATTAAGACCCCTATAATCGATGCATGGTCTTAACTCGCCACCCTTTTTCTTCACAAAGAAGAAGCCAGCCCCTGCAGGAGAGCAGGATTTGCGGATGATCCCCCGCGACAGAGCATCGGCAACATACTCCTCTATAGCACAATTCTCCGCCCGAGGAGGAATGGCTCCGGGTTGCAGGTCTATGGCACAATCGTAAGACCGGTGAGGAGGCAACATACCAGCAAGCACCTTAATCAAAAACGTCTAGGAACTCCTCTGGCAATTGAAATACAGAAGACGTGCACAAGACTTTAACTGGTTTCCGAAGACAAGTGGAAATACATTGCGGAGACCATGACAAAATTGTGGACCTGCGCCAGTCGAGACTGAGATTGTGCTTTTGGAGCCAGAGATAGCACAGAATAACCGGAAAATGTGGAGAGTTTATCACCTTGAACTGGAGGGTTTCAAAATGGAGAGCCCCAACAGCCATGGATAACGGAGCAGTTTTGTGAGTAACAAGTGCGGGCTGAAGGGGCCTGCCATCAATGGCCTCAATAGCAAGCGGAACGGACTGAGGCAAAACAGGAATGGAGTGCTTTGATACAAAAGCACTGTCAATGAAATAGCCCACAGCACAGGGTTAACAAGAGCCTGGGTGACTATGGAGGAGTCCACCCAGGAAAGGACAACTGTGACCAAAGGTTTCTCCTTTAGCGATTTCAGGGACGAGGATGAACCACCCAAGGTCTGCCCCCGACAGGACCTTAGGTGTGAGCGTTTCCCGGCTATGTAGGACAAGACTTCAAAAGGTGGCCCTGTAACCCACAATAGAGGCAGAGCCCCTCCCTCCTCCTAAAGGCCCTCTCCGCCATAGAAAGACGCGTGAATTCCAACTGCATCGGCTCAGCAGTACCTGGTGACTCGGGACCAGGAGGCATGGGAGGAGAGGGAGGCATGGGTGGGAACGAACACGTAGGAGAAAACAGAACAGGAGGCTTCCGCAAGCGCTCCTTGAAAGAGGGCCTCACTTAGTCTGATGTCAATTAGGATAAAAAAAGACACCAATGCCTCGAGATCTTCTAGTAAATCTCTGGCAGCAACTTCGTCCTTAATTGCATCAGAGATCCCATGAAAGAAGGCGGCAACAAGGGCTTCATTATTCCAACCTACCTCTGCAGCAAGCGTACGGAACTCAATGGCATATTGAGCAACAGATCTTGTACCTTGCTGAATGGACATGAGTTGTTTAGCAGCAGAGCCGGAACATCAAATACCCTTCGAAAGGAGGCCACAAATTCATGGTAATTTGAAATCACAGGTTTATTAGTCTCCCACAAGGGATTAGCTCAGGCAAGAGCTGTGTCAGAGAGTAACGAGATGAGAAATCCCACCTTAGCTCTGTCAGAGGGAAACACCTGAGGTAACATCTCAAAGTAAATGCCCACCTGGTTCAAAAACCCTCTGCACTGATTAGGATTGCCTCCATATCGCTGAGGTAGAGGTGCAGAACCAAACATGCTCCTGGTAAGACTAGGTGCAGCAGCATAAACAGGAGCAGCCATAACTTGCGGGACACTTTGGTCCAAATGTGCAGTGCGAGTCAGCAGGGCTTGCAGGGATAGTGCAAATTGATCCAAACTGTGATCCTGTTCATCCATCCTGGAAATTATGGCAGGAAAAGGTGGATTATTAGCACCATCAGGATTCATGGCCCTTGCGTGATGTCAGGGTGCCAGGAATCAGACTGAGACAAGAAGTGCAAAAATAATCACACCTTTATTAATAGCAAAAAATAATAAAAAAGTCCACAAGTCAAATTACAAGCCAGGAATCAAAACCAGAACTGGAAGTCAGACGAGCAGAGTCAGGAGCCAAAGCGAATAGTCAGACGAGCCGGAATCAGGAACAAGGAGAACAACAGAGTCAGGAACAAGCCAGGGATCAGGAACCAGGAGGGACGTCAAACAGCCAGGTAATACACAGGAGCTCTCACAAACAGGTCTGAGACAATGCAAGGGCAAAGCATACTGAACAGAAGCCCTTTAAATAATAAGTGATGACATCACAATTCTGAGACTGCATCCTGTCTCACATGGATGATGTACACCAGTCTGGCCATAAAAAGAATTGCAGGAAATGAGCAGCATCACACAGTATGCACCAGAGTCAGGAAGAGAGGTGAGTAAAATGGCTGCCAGCAGCACATGGCAAACAGATGAGGGGAAAAACCCTGACACACAGCACTGTGTACGGGCGAAAATTAGCTGTTAGAGCTGCACAATGAAGATACTAGTGACGAAATATGGGAGGGGGCAGACGGACATTTTAAATACACACACGAGACAAAAGTAAGTACTAATACTTAGAAACTCTTTAGGCTACTAAATTGGGCTATAGTTCAAAATAATAATCGTTAGCAAGTTTATAGGAACTACCTATTTGAAATTTTGGGGTGACTGTCCCTTTAAATAAAACAATAATATAAAACTTGTAAGAGACAGGACAAAATTTACAAACACATACAGGAGGAATTGAGGGCCCTATTCCCATTGGAACTTACAATTTAGAAGGGTAGGAGGTTGAGAAACAGGAGGTGAGGACTGCAAGATTGAGAAAGATGTTAATGTAGAGTTAGATGAGGGAAATGTTGTTAGGTAAGAGAAATTAATTTATTATTGAGTTGGGTGGTAGGCTTCTCTGAACAGAAAAGTCTTCAGAGAGAATTTAAAGGAAGAAAGATAAGGGCAAACCTGACAGTGACAGCACGAGAGAGAGTGTTCCAGAGGGTAGGTGCTGCATGATATGATGATAAACTATATGTGCTCTGCATGAACACATTAAGAAATCATACATAATGAAAAACTGATACAGAATACATAGCTCTAGGCTTGTGCATTCGGAGGTTTTGGATGCCTCAGAATGCGAAAGAAGATGACCGGTTGCAACGTTTGTCTCTTTTCAGAGCCGGATTTATTCTTGTGAAACTTCAACACACTAATGTCTGTGCAAATCTAGATCTTAGTGTGTTGCTTTTTCACAAGCAGAAATCCAGCTCCGAAAGAGGAACGCTGTGAGCAGCAATCTTCTTCCGCATTCAGAGGTATCCGATACCTCTAAACACACATGCCTAGATTTTACACACCTCTTTAAAAGGGACATTCTGATGCTAAAATTGCATGCACTGAATCATTACACCCTAGTTAACTATGGGCAAGTTTCCATTGGTGGGGTTAAGGGGACAGTGTATTCTAATAATGTTTTCCTAATTATCCATTTTACCTACTGGAGTGTATTAAATGGTTAAACAATAGCTCTTTCACCTTTATTTTCTCATTTGAAATAGCTGATTTTGCCTGTTTCCCCACCTATACTAAACATTGCTGAACTTAAGTTCTCGTTACAAAACAAAAACAAAACAATACGTAAAGCTGAAGTTTTAGATAAAATAATGATCCTAGTGGGGGGCTGTGACAGAGAGATACTAAAATGTTCCTTTCCCATTATTCTCTTTATGTATTGACCTTTGAGTAAACAGGATAAGGAAGACATTGTGTAAGTAATTAGACATAATGAGGTATTCTTTCCCTACAAGAACAGCCCACTGTGGGCTAGATTACCAGTGGAGCGCTAACTGCACTCGACTTCAGCTTTTTGCATGCATCGGATACCGCGCATATTACAAGTTGAAAGTAAAAAGTTTTCACTTGCGCACTAACCCACACGTGAAAAAAACTGAAGTTACAATATCATGATCGCGTTAACGTATTCCCCCATAGACTTCAATGGAGTGTGAAAAGTGGGAAAAAAAAGTTCTCAAGTGCGCTAACCCTACATGAAAATATTAATATTTCACATTCCAATGCTCTTCACATAGCAGAATATGTTCTATTTATTTGTAAATATATATTTCTACATATATCTGATAGCGCTATATATATATATATATATATACACACACATACACACATATAGTATATATACTGTATATGTACACACACACACATATATATATATATATATATATATATATATATATATATATACACACACACCAACATATACACATTTAGATATCTATATATATATTTATGTCTATGTTAAAGCACTTGCATGCCTTTTTTTTTCTAACATCTGAGATCTCATATTTTTAAGCCCTTATGACTTTTAATTAAAAACAAATTAATTCTTTTTACTAAATAGTATTATCATGACTGCAACTCTACTTTTAAATGTATTTTTTTTATGTGTTTTGTGACACTTTTTATTTAAGCGTAACAGTTAAACCGAGATCTGAAATCGGGACATCCCAATGTGCGGTAAATTAAATTACGCTCTTACGATCGTGTTTACTTTCAACCAGTAAAATGTGGAATACTTCTAAACCACGCAAACAGCTGCAATAAAAACGATATTGCTTGAGCGTAACAGATAGCGCGCCACTAGTAATCTAGCCCTGTATTGGGTTGCAGTTTCAGTTAGCCGAAACAGCTATTTCATATGCAAAAATATATATATATGTCCCATACATTGTAAACTCTACAGCTGGTATACCAGGTAATTGGAAACCCATTAAAGGGACATTCCAGCCAAAATTGGAATCCATATGAATGCATTTCAATTTTGAATTGAAGCACTTTTATAATATACATACATTAGCAAAAATGCTTTTAATGAAAAGCTATAGCTGTTAAAAAAGTGTATTTAAGTATGCACCGTGCACCAGCATTTTAAACTTAGCACTTCTTCAGAGACCCTAAGGTACTTGTACCATATATATGGCAATGACTCAATTTGTTAATTGCTGACTTGATACAAGCCCCACTGGCTCTCTGAGCTGCTGTAGTATTTAAAGTGCAGGTGCACTGAGAATATCTAGCTATGTTTCACGTAATTACGCTATTCAAAATCCCTATATAAATCCCTGCGCAACCGCCATTTTCTTACGTGTGTTTGGTTTGTTCGTTGAGCTACAACACACGGCCCAGGAGTGGAGGATTAGTGAGAGTAGAGAGAGAGGCGCAAACAGAATAAATAATTAGTTAGGTCGCATTGATAGATTGGGTAAATGTGTACACTTACTTACACATATTCTGACATATTGCACACATTGCATACATACATATACAAATACACCACACTTTACATATTTTATATTTACAGTGTGATAGGCTGAGTGTTTGGTTGTGATTGTGTGTGACTGAACTGGGAGTGAGTGGGAGTGTGTGTAGTGTGATTAGTGTGAGGATGGCAGGGAGAGGTAGGGGTGAGGGGAGCAGGGGAGAGGGGAGGAGGGGAGGAGGGGAGGAGGGGAGAGAAGTGTCAGGGAGAGGAGGATAGGAGAGGACAGGAGGAGCAGTGGGCCCCTGACAGGGAGTAAGTGGAGTGGGGAGAGAGAGAGCCAGAAGGGATGATGGGAGGAGAGAGGCCAAAGAGCCCCAGATACCAGGCACATCCAGGAGAGTGACAGAGGGTGCACATGGGGACAGAAGGGGGGAGGAAGGAGAGGATAGAGAGGAACCCACACTGCCAGGGACATCACAGGGAGGAAGCAAAGCAGCCAAGGAGGATGAGTGGCTGAGATGTCCCAACTTCTCATTTGCTAAAAATGTTGCCCGTAGTAGTTGTCCAGGCCATCATGGACAACTACAGTGACCTCTTCGGACAGGAAAATGGCAAAGGTAGTGCCAAAAAAAGAAGGACTGCATGGATGGCGGTAGAGGATGCTGTCAACAGCGTGGCCCTGCAGAGGAGTAATGTAGAGGGCCTGAAAAAGAGGTAGAATGATTGTAAGAGGCGGGGCAAAAAGAAGATGGGGCAGGAAGCTGTCCACTAGATGGGAACAGGCGGAGGGCCATCCCTGGAAATGGAGTACAACACCTGGCAGGAGACGATGCGCAGGCCCATGAGTATTAGAGCAGTCTGTGGACTTCCAGGGGCTTGTGACTCAGGGGCTGCAACCACAGCACCTCATGCTGATGAGTAACATCCCACTCACCTGTATTATATGTAATTGCAATACAACATCCTTTAATATAACACATTCATGTACATGATGAGAAATATGGTATTTGGCCTACTAACAAAAACATCTACAATTATACTTGACATTACTGCTACATAACACAGTGCAATTCATGATATGAGGTGAAATAGTGCAACACTAAAATGTCTCAGAGTAACACAGGCCACAAGCCACATGTAGAGTTTTCATTAAATGGGCACTATAGCCATCCCAAGACATTTAGCTCAAAGTAGACATGTGCTTTTTGTTTCGGTCGAATTTTTGCCGATTCTGAGATTCGAATGCATCCGAATTTCCGAATCAGCACCATAATTAAAATCCCCTAAAAAAAATCAGAAAATGAATAAATCAGTTTACGAATTTTCGGATCCATTATTCATATTCAGTATTTTAAATTGTTCTAATCTAAACCGCAGTTCCCCGACACTAACCAAATCACTAAATAAAGCTATTAACCCCTAAACCGTCGTTCCCCGACATCGCCAACACCAACTAAATCACTAAATAAAGCTATTAACCCCTAAACCACCATTCATCGACATCGTCAACACTAACTAAACCTGTTAACCCCTAAACCGCAGTTCCCCGACACTAACTAAACCTATTATCCCCTAAACCGCAGTTCCCTGACATTGCCGACACTAACTAAACCTATTAACCCCTAAACCGCCTTTCCCAAACATCGCCAACACTAACTAATACTATTAACCCCTAAAACGCAGTTCCCCGATAACGCCAACACTAACTGAAACACTAACTAAATCTATTATCCCCTAAACCGCCGTTCCCAAACATCGCCAACACTAACTAAAACCAATAAACCCCTAAACCGCCATTCCCAAACATCGCCAACACTAACTAAACCTATTAGCCCCTAAACCGCTGGCTCCCACATCGCAACAACCTAAATTAAACTATTTACAACTAAACCTAACAACCCCTAACTTTAACATAATTAAAATAGACCTAAATTAAAGTTACAATTATTAGCTAAATACCTATTTAAAAATAAATACAAACTTACCTGTGAAATAAAAATAAAACCTAAGCTCAACTAATAAAACCTAACATTAATAAAAATAAAAAAAACTACCATTACTAAAAAAATAAAACTACAATTACAACAAATAATAAACACTAAAATTACAAAAAATAAAAAAACTACCATTACAAAAAATAACGAACCAAATTATCCAAAAAAAATATTCCTTTTTGTTTAAAAAAAAAAAAAACCCACCCCAAAATAAAAAACCCTAATCTATAATAAACTACCAAGGGCCCTTAAAAGGGCCTTTTGTAGGGCATTGCCCTAAAGTTAACAGCTCTTTTGCAAACAAATAAAAACTAAACAAAAAAATACCTAATCTACCCATTGCCCTGAAAAGGGCAATTGTATGGGCATTGCCCTTAAAAGGGCATCCAGCTCTTTTACTGCACTTAAAAGTACATTAAGCTCTTTTTCGGCCATTAAAATAAAAAAAGCCCCAATCTAAAAAAAAAAAAAACACCCCCTAAAAAATAAAAATACCTAACACTAACCCCAAAATTAGTACTCACAGTTGCTGAAGCCTGGCAAAAGAACTTCATCCAGGTGTCTCCATTTGTATCCATCGCTGGACTGGCATCTTCTATCTTCATCCCAGTGGAGGCGGAGCGGTCGGTGGATGCGCGGAGGCAGAGGTCGAGGCGGAGGTCCATCGGTCCAACGTGGAGGTCCTCTTCATGCAATCATCCGCCGTACACTGAGGATTCAAGCAAGGTACCCCTTTTATATTGGGGTACCATTGCATTCATATTGGCTGAAAAATTTAAATCAGCCAATAGAAATGAGAGCTGCTTAAATCCTATTGGCTGATTTAAACATTGACTGCTCCGCCTCCGCAGGGATGAAGAAGATGCCAGTCCCGCGATGGATGAAGATGGAGCCGTCTGGATGAAGATGCTTCGCTGCTGGGATGAAGATCTTTCGCCAGACTTCAGCAACTGTGAGTATCGATTTTGGGCTTAGTGTTTTTTGTTGTATTTTTTTGGAGTGTTATTTTTTTTTAGATTAGGGCTTTTTTATTTTAATGGGATGAAAAAAGAGCTGAATGCCCTGCTAAGGGTAGTAATAGAGCTGAATGCCCTTTTAAGGGCAATGCCCATACAAATGCCCTTTTCAGGGCAATGTGTAGATTAGGTTTTTTTTAGTTAGGTTTTTTCATTTTGTGGGTTTGGGGGGGGGGTTGTAATGTTAGGGGGGGTGTTTGTTGTATTTTTTTTAGCAAAAGAGCTGTTAACTTTTAAGATCCATTGGTAGTTTATTATAGATTTTTTTTTATTTTTTTTGGCTCTGGGTTTTTTTTTTTCTTAAATGGGGTATTAAAATAGGAATATTTTTATTATTTTGGATAATTTTGTTTGTTATTTTTTGTAATGGGATTTTTTTTATTTTCGGGGTGTTTTTTTTTTTTTAGATAAGGCATTTTTTATTTTTAATGGGCCGAAAAAGAGCTGAATGCCCTTTTAAGGGCAATACCCATACAAATGCCCTTTTCGAGGCAATGGGTAGATTAGGTTTATTTTTATGTTGTGGGTTTGGGGGTGGGGGTTTGTAATGTTAGGGGGGGTTTGTTTTTATTTTTTGCAAAAGAGATGTTAACTTTAGGGCAATGCCCTACAAAATGTCCTTTTAAGGGCCCTTGGTAGTTTATTATAGACTAGTCCTAAAGCCGGTGTACACGGGCCATTTTTTGCAGTACAGCGGTCCCACCCCTTGCTTTCTCTCTATCCCCCCTCTATGTGCACTCTCCCCCCTCTCTTTTGTGCACTCTCCCCCCTCTCTTTTGCTCTCTCTCTCCCCCTCTCTTTTGCTCTCTCTCTCCCCTCTCTTTTGCGCTCTCTCTCCCCCCTCTTTTGCGCTCTCTCTCCCCCCTCTTTTGCGCTCTCTCCCCCCCCTCTTTTGCGTTCTCTCCCCCTCTCTTTTGTACACTCTCCCCCCTCTCTTTTGTGCACTCTCCCCCTCTCTTTTGTGCACTCTCCCCCTCTCTTTTGTGCTCTCTCCCCCCCTCTCTTTTGTGCTCTCTCCCTCTCTCTTTTGCTGTCTCTCTCCCCCCCTCTCTTTTGCTGTCTCTCTCCCCCCTCTCTTTTGCTGACTCTCTCCCCCCCTCTCTTTTGTGCTCTCTCTCCCCCCTCTCTTTTGTGCTCTCTCTTCCCCCTCTCTTTTGCTGTCTCTCTCCCCCTCTCTCTTTTGCTGTCTCTCTCCCCCTCTCTCTTTTGCTGTCTCTCTCCTCCTCTCTCTATCCCCTCTCTTCTGCTCTCTCTATCCCCCCTCTTTAGAGCTCTCTATCTCTTAGCAGCTGGCCCCGGTATCTGGCCCTGGCTGCGTCCCACCCGGCCCGGCCCATGTCACGCCCGGCCCCACCCACGTCGCACCCGTCCGGTCACGCCCACTCCGCACCCGCCCAGCCACTCCCACTCCACCACACAACGCCAGGTTAGTTGGAAGGCCAGGTGTGTTTGTCCTCGCGCTCAGTCTCTATGGCGCATGACAGCTTCGGACAAACGCATTTGGCCTTTTATTATATAGGATTAGGGTTTTTTTTTTTTTTAAACAGGGTATTAGAATAGGACTAATTTATATTTTTTTGGATAATTTCGTTTGTTATTTTTTGTAATAGTAGTTTTTTTATTTGTTGTAATTGTAGTTATAATTTTTTTAGTAATCTTAGGTTTTTTTATTTTTAGTAATGTTAGGTTTTGTATTTTCAGTAATGTTAGGTTTTATTTTTTTTAAATAAATTTTTTATTGAGGTAATGAGTAATAACAATACAACAGAAAATATGTCCAGGCACGGATCAGAAGTGATAAAGGCAATTATACCTGTCTCATACAGGAAATAAACTTGAGCTGAAGCATTAAAGTACCAGTGTTGCAAGTGTTATCGCCATCTTGGGCCAGTGGCAATGCTATATATATGTATATAGATGAGAGCCCATATTATACAATACAGCAAGTTCAATAGTAAGAAAATAACTACTGACCTGAATTATAACACTACCTCTGAGACCTTAAACCTAAAGAGTAAATTAATTTATGGTAAACAAGGGTGACTGGAACATATAGCAATGAAACCTCGATTTTTATATCATATAGCTAATAATCCCTACCCTGAGATAAGAAATACTCTTTATTCTAATAATGGTAGGATGTAGGGAGTTGGCTTTTGTCCGGCCTCTTTTGGGCCGAAATGTATGGGGGGGGGTTCAGCGGGCAAAAGCCGCTCAATATAAGGGGGGAGAATGATGGGGGGGCGGAGCCTTTAAAAATAGCAATATAGTACACAGAAGCGCCTATGGGGCAAACAATCCATTGAATGAAAATAGGTATATATTGTGTCAGCCATTAAACTTAGAGGGGAAAGGTAGCTATGCTAAAATAATTTGTTTAAAAACTAAGGGGAGATGGTGTGAGGAGTAGGTAAATGTTAACTACTATAGCCTACATTAAGATAAAGTATTAATGCTAAATACTCTCTAGTCAATATAGGGTATGAACATTACATGGTATGATAGCTTAGGAAGTAGCTATATCAGCGATATATAATGACACTAACAAGCATAAGAGTACTAGTGTGAAAGGGTTACTCCAACCTGGCCCTTATAAAGTTTAAACATAAATTAGGTGTACTGTTTTGTCATATTAGATATAGGGCATCTGTACATATAATTTTGCGTTGAATGTCCAATGAGGTAAAGTGAGTTCTAAGTCTACAAATGAGAGGACACTTAAATACAGGATAGCATTGCAACAAGATATATAACTATGCCAACTGTACCATATTCATAGCCTACAGAAGTATACCTAGTTCAAAAATAAATAAATTGCTCATTGCATATATTGTTTTCAATCTGAGCAGCCAAGAGAACGTGGAAGCCTGTCACAATATCAACAGTTAGGGGTAGCTACGGTTGAGAAAAAGGTATAACCATGTAATAGGAAAGCATTTATAGGAACTGTCATCACAAGTGTTTTATAGTTAAGACTTCTGTTCTACTGTTTGGATATTGAGTTGATATGTTGATGACTCAGGAAGTATGGTGAATTAATAAATGTAATATGGTATTAGTACTTCCTCTGGCAGGTCTCATTGAAGTAAAAACTCTCTATACCTCCTAATTAATAGGTCTGTAAATATAGAACAAATAAATAATAGTGCTGGCTGCTGCTATATGTTCCATCGCCCATCGGCAATAGATCCAAGCTGCATGCATAGAAAATGAGGACGTCAATAAAGCACTACAATATTTGGTTGCAATAATTTAACCTAGATAGTGGGGTTATTTAGGGAGGAGTTTAGAAAAAGTAATATCTTATTAAATATCCCTAAAATATTCATATATTAAAATCATTGGGAAGCCAAACCATATGTTGTGCAAGTTGATGAATATCAGAAATTGTAGTACATAATGAAGCCTATTCACCTTGAAATCTCCCTGTATTGTACAATAGTACTGTAAACGAATCCATTACAATTTGTTTCCCATGTTAGTCCCTAAGAGAGAGCGGACCTTGAGATATGTGAGCATAGCTGAGGTATATTGACATATAGTGTATATTAAATCCAGACATTTGCTGAAACATGATAGTCAAGTAAAGCATTTTACAAAGGTACATATATCTGAGGTAATTATAGAGCTTGTATGGGTATATAGAATTGGGTAATGTACCTATCTGAAGTTGAGTAATAAAGCATATCTTCAGGAATATCTATATTGGGCAAAATAAATCCTACTTATGCATCAAGTGTGTCTAAAACTGCTATAAATCATGGAATTAAACAGGGGAAGCAGGGTACTGATAATAACATAACAAGTAAACTCATGAGAACAGATAAATGGAAAAGAAGTCCCATAGCAAACGTGTAAATTGTGCAGCTAAGAGAGTTCTAATACTTAGATATGGTAAGTAATGGCAACACATGCAACCTTGACCCCCGAAAGTAACACAAAGCTGACACTCAGTTATCAGCTCAACATTAGGTTGCAGACAGTGGACATGACCTCAGGGAAATCTTCTAATATGTTAGATAGAGCAGAAGAGACCAATCTGCAACAGATAGGACAGTATGCAAAAAAAGCATCAAACTAAATTATGCACTTATATGAGTCAAGACAAATTATATAAGAACAGGATATATTCAGATATATATGTAACTGCAAGATCAAAATATGAGCAACATGCTATAAACGTACAGTCAACTTTTTAACCTAGATAAAGTCCCAGTTGATTTTATTATCACTTTGCTTTAGCCTATTCCCAGCTTCTGATATAAGTCTAGCCCGGTGGGGGGAAATAACATGCCTGTATCATGGCTGCGTGTAGGAAAAAATGTTAAGCAAGGATCATCTGCAAATTGGACCTGTATGCCGTGTTGTCCTGTGTCTCTCATTCTCGGCATTACAGGAGCCGTTGGTGGAAAGTGATGAGAGGGCCCCGATACACGGAGATCAGCTGCATCCGTCTGATGTGAGCTCGATGTTCTTCT
This sequence comes from Bombina bombina, assembly GCF_027579735.1. NCBI lineage: Eukaryota > Metazoa > Chordata > Amphibia > Anura > Bombinatoridae > Bombina > Bombina bombina. The sequence goes on from NC_069499.1 coordinate 742,985,602, forward strand.
GGTAACCGACGGCTCTCTGAGACCCAATATTTCCCGAATAGGCTGCAAAGAAGGGTCTGCAAGGTACTCCTTAGTGCTATATATTAGGTCTCTGAGTGTGAGGATTAATACTCGCTCTGTAGGGCTAAAGATTTTTAGTGCCGTCAGTCGTGCTTCCCCCTTTTTCTTGTAGCGGTGAAAGCTAGGGGCCGCCCGCATAACATCAGAAGGAGCCGATGATCTCCCTGCCCCAAGGGCTGGCCGTATCTCCCGGGTCTTGGGTGGGTAAAGAACTCATGGGATCTTGGGGTAGAAATGACTCCGGTGGCTGGTTGCCTATGGTACCTACTAACAATGAAGGAGCCGTTTCCAGCTCGGTCTCCTGCCGCCAGGTAATTGGTCTCTCCTCAATATTGTTGTTGCTACCAATCATCTCAGGGTCAGTGCGTCTGGACTTCTGCTGTGTTAGAGAGACCAAGAGCGACCGGATATAATCAGCCATACTCTGAAAATGGCTCTTTAAAAGCTGTTGTGGTATTCAGCAGCTCCACGTGGTGTATCTGAAGAGGGAGTATTAGCAAAATGTCCCCAATAACTCCAATACGGGACTCTTTCCTCTTCTTGTGACTTGGAATAGCCAGCATGCATATTCAGAAAAATAGTGTTATAAATTCAGACTTATTATATATAAATTAGTCACTATATCCGAATCTAAAAGTCCAGAGCTTCATAAAAACACGTCCGGCTGCATGAGGTTTTATTTCTATTTCACAGGTAAGTTTGTATTTATTTTAACTAGGTAGTTAGTAAATAGTTATATTGCAGCTAGCTTAGGTTTTATTTTTGTTTCCCAGGTAAGTTTGTATTTATTTTTAAATAGGTACACCTAGATTACGAGTTATGCGCACTATAGGGAATTTAACAAACGCAAAAAAAGTTCCGTTACAAGTTTTGAAACAGCCAGTTTGTGCGTGCGATATGGCTGCGTTGAGCTCCATACCGCACACACTGCAAGCGCTGTTTTGACGTGCTCATGCACGCTTTCCCAATAGACATCAATGGGGAGAGCGGGTTAGAAAAAACCTAACACCTGCGATCGCGGAATGAAAAGCTCCGTAACGCAGCCCCATTGATGTCTATGGGGAAAAAATAAATCCCACGTCTTAACATCCCTAATCTGCTGTCCCCGACATCTCCGGCACCTACATAATGTTATTGACCCCTAATCTGCCGCTCCCGACATTGCCACCAACTAAATAAATCTATTAACCCCTAATCTGCCACTCCTGATATCACCGCCACTAAACTAAAGTTATTAACCCCTATTCCCCTGCATCCCAACATCGCCCACACTATAATAAATCTATTAACCCCTATTCCGCCACTCCCCGACATCGCCGCCACTAAATAAACATATTAACCCCTAAACTGCCAGCCCCCCACATGGCAACAACCTAAATTAAACTATATTAACCATAAACGATAAATTAAATTACAATTATTAACTAAATACAAACTTACCTGTCAAATAAAACCTAAGCTAGCTACAATATAACTAATAGTTATATTGTAGCTATCTTAGGTTTTATTTTTATTTCACAGGTAAGTTTGTATTTATTTTAACTAGGTAGACTAGTTAGTAAATAATTATTAACTATTTACTAACTACCTAGTTAAAATAAATACAAACTTACCTGTCAAATAAAACCTAAGCTGCCTTACACTAAAACCTAACATTACAAAAAAAAAAAAAAACTACCATTACAAAAAATAGAAAAATAGCGGCTAAATTTAGAGTTCTGCGGCCAAAGGGGTGCGTTAGCTACGCTGGCTTTTTTTGTCCCGCACCTTTTAAATACCGCTGGTATTTAGAGTTCAAAGAATGGCTGAGTTAGGCTCCAAAAAAGGGAGCGTAGAGCATATTTACCGCCACTGCAACTCTAAATTCCAGCGGTGCTTACGGACGCGGCCAGCTTCAAAAACGTGCTCGTGCACGATTCCCCCATAGAAAACAATGGGGCCATTTGAGCTGAAAAAAAACCTAACAAATGCAAAAAAGCAGCGTTCAGCTCCTAACGCAGCCCCATTGTTTTCTATGGGGAAACACTCCCTACGTCTGCACCTAACACTCTAACATGTACCCCGAGTCGAAAAAACCCCTAACCTTACACTTATTAACCCCTATTCTTCCGCCCCCGCTATCGCTGACACCTGCATATTATTTTTAACCCCTAATCTGCCGCTCCATACACCGCCGCTACCTACATTATACCTATGTACCCCTAATCTGCTGCCCCTAACACCGCCGACCCCTATATTATATTTATTAACCCCTAATCTGCCCCCCACAATGTCGCCTCCACCTACCTACAATAATTAACCCCTAATCTGCCGACCGGATCTCGCCGCTTCTCTAATAAATTTTTTAACCCCTAAAGCTAAGTCTGACCCTAACACTAACACCACCCTAAGTTAAATATAATTTAAATCTAACGAAATAAATTAACTCTTATTATATAAATGAATCCTATTTAAAGCTAAATACTTACCTGTAAAATAAATCCTAATATAGCTACAATATAAATTATAATTATATTGTAGCTATTTTAGGATTAATATTTATTTTACAGGCAACTTTGTTATTATTTTAACCAGGTACAATAGCTAAAATAGTTAAAATAATTACAAAATTACCTGTAAAATAAATACTAACCTAAGTTATAATTAAACCTAACACTACACTATCAATAAATTAATTAAATAAAATACCTACAATTATCTACAATTAAACCTAACACTACACTATCAATAAATTAATTAAATACAATACCTACAAATAACTACAATTAAATAAACTAACTAAAGTACAAAAAATAAAAAAGAACTAAGTTACAAAAAATAAAAAAATGTTTACAAACATTAGAAAAATATTACAACAATTTTAAACTAATTACACCTACTCTAAGCCCCCTAATAAAATAACAAAGACCCCCAAAATAAAAAAATGCCTTACCCTATTCTAAATTAAAAAAGTTCAAAGCTCTTTTACCTTACCAGCCCTGAAAAGGGCCATTTGTGGGGCATGCCCCAAATAATTCAGTTCTTTTTTTATTTTTTGTACTTTAGTTAGTTTATTTAATTGTAGTTATTTGTAGGTATTGTATTTAATTAATTTATTGATAGTGTAGTGTTAGGTTTAATTGTAGATAATTGTAGGTATTTTATTTAATTAATTTATTGATAGTGTAGTGTTAGGTTTAATTGTAACTTAGGTTAGGATTTATTTTACAGGTAATTTTGTAATTATTTTAACTAGGTAACTATTAAGTAGTTATTAACTATTTAATAGCTATTGTACCTGGTTAAAATAAATACAAAGTTGCCTGTAAAATAAATATTAATCCTAAAATAGCTAAAATATAATTATTCGTTATATTGTAGCTATATTAGGGTTTATTTTACAGGTAAGTATTTAGCTTTAAATAGGATTAATTTATATAATAAGAGTTAATTTATTTTGTTAGATAAAAATTATATTTAACTTAGGGGGTGTTAGTGTTAGGGTTAGACTTAGCTTTAGGGGTTAAAAAATTTATTAGAATAGCGGTGAGCTCCGGTCGGCAGATTAGGGGTTAATGTTTGAAGTTAGGTGTCGGCGATGTTAGGGAGGGCAGATTAGGGGTTAATACTATTTATTATAGGGTTATTGAGGCGGGAGTGAGGCGGATTAGGGTTTAATACATTTATTATAGTAGCGGTGCGGTTCGGTCGGCAGATTAGGGGTTAATAAGTGTAGGTAGGTGGCGGCGACGTTGGGGGCGGCAGATTAGGGGTTAATAAATATTATGTAAGTGTCGGCGGTGTTAGGGGCAGCAGATTAGGGGTACATAGGGATAACATAGCTGGCGGCGGTGTACGGAGCGGCAGATTAGGGGTTAAAAAATTTTAATAGAGTGGCGGCGATGTGGGGGGGCCTCGGTTTAGGGGTACATAGGTAGTTTATGAGTGTTAGTGTACTTTAGAAAACAGTAGTTAAGAGCTTTATAAACCGGCGTTAGCCCAGAAAGCTCTTAACTACTGACTTTTTTCTGCGGCTGGAGTTTTGTCGTCAGATTTCTAACGCTCACTTCAGCCAAGACTCTAAATACCGGCGTTAGAAAGATCCCATTGAAAAGATAGGATACGCAATTGACGTAAGGGGATCTGCGGTATGGAAAAGTCGAGGCTGCAAAGTGAGCGTTAGACCCTTTCCTGACTGACTCCAAATACCAGCGGGCGGTAAAAACCAGCGTTAGGAGCCTCTAACGCTGGTTTTCACGGCTACCGCTCAACTCTAAATCTAGGCCTAGATGATCCAAAACAATAAAAATGATTCCTATTCTAATACCCTTTTTTTTAAAAAAACCACCGCAAAATAAAAAAGCCTAATCTATAATAAACTACCAAGGGCCTTTAAAAGGGCCTTTTGTAGGGCATTGCCCTAAAGTTAACAGCTCTTTTGCTACAAAACAAAACAAACACCCCCTAACAGTATACAAACCGCCACCCCCCAAACCCACAAAATAAAAATAAAGTAAAACCATTTCCCTGAAAAGGGCATTTGTATGGGCATTGCCCTTAAAAGGGTATTCAGCTCTTTTCCCTGCCCTTAAAAGTGCATTCAGCTCTTTTATGAAATGCCCAACCCCTAATCTAAAAATAAAAACCCACTCCAAAACAAAATAAAAACATTACAAAAAATAAAAAATGAATTATTAAAAATAATAAAAATGATTCCTATTCTAATACCCATTTAAAAAAAAAAAACAAGACAAAATAAAAAACTAATCTAGAATAAACTACCAATAGCCCTTAATTAAACAGCTCTTTTACCTGAAAAAAAATTACAAAGACCTACTAACATTACAAACCCCCATTCCCCCAAACCCACAAAATAAAAAAAACTATCTAAAAAAAACAAATCTACCCATTGCCCTGAAAAGGGCATTTGTATGGGCATTGCCTTTAAAAGGGCATTTAGCTCTTTTACGAAAAGCCCAAATCCTAAACTAAAAAAAAAAAACACCCAAAAAAGTTTAAAAAATCCTAACCCTCAAAGATCCACTCACAGTTGCCCCGCTTGAAGGATCTTCATCCTGGTGGCACCATCTTCATCCAGGCGGCTCCATCTTCTATCTTTATCCTGGTGCTCAGAGCTGGTCCATCCTGAAGACATCAGACGCTGTGCATCCTCTTCATACGGTCGCCGCCATATACTGAATCTTCAATGCAAGGTACGCAATTCAAAATGGCGTCCCTTGCATTCCTATTGGCTGATTTGATTTTGTAAATTCAAATCAGCCAATAGGATGAGAGCTACTAAAATCCTATTTGCTATTCAAATCAGCCAAT